>NC_134354.1:325920827-325923327 GCF_048569485.1 Anomaloglossus baeobatrachus
TGGTGGATGATCCAGTAACTGACCCAACCTGGCAGGAGGATATGCAGAGCGAGGACAGCAGTGCACAGGGGGAGGGAGGCGTAGCATCACAACAGGCAGTAAGAAGCAGGGTGGTGGCCCCAGGCAGAAGTCAGGCAACCGTTCCCCGGAACAACACGACGACACAAGGTGCCTGTACAAATGTTAGGTCTTCCCGAGTCTGGCAGTTTTTTAAGTTGGATCCAGATGATTCAAAAAAGGCCATTTGCAACACCTGCCGTGCCAGCATCAGCAGGGGTACCAAAACTAGCAGCCTGACCACCACCAGCATGATCAGGCACATGTCAGCCAAGCACCCGACTTTGTGGGAAGTACAACAGAGTCGAGGAGCAGTGCTTGCTGATGTCACTGCTACGTCTTCGCTGGTTGTGCATGCGAGCCAATCCTCTGTCCATGCTGCCTGCGAACAAGCCTCCTCCACTCCTGCACCTGCAGTTGCCTACGCAGAAAGAACACCATCATCAAGCACGTCCTTGTCCCAGCGCAGCGTTCAGTTATCCATTCAGCAAACCTTTGAACGCAGGCGCAAATACACTGCCAACACCCCACATGCCACAGTTCTAAATGCTAACATTTCGCGACTGCTTGCGCTGGAAATGTTGCCTTTTAGGCTGGTGGAGACTGAAGCATTCCGTGACCTGATGGCGGCAGCTGTCCCACGTTACTCGGTCCCCAGCCGCCACTATTTCTCCCGGTGTGCCGTCCCCGCGTTGCATAACCACGTGTCACAAAACATCACACGTGCCCTGAACAACGCTGTTTCACCCAAGGTCCACCTAACCACAGACACGTGGACAAGTGCTTGTGGGCAAGGCCGCTACATCTCGTTGACGGCACACTGGGTTAATATTGTGGAAGCTGGGACCCAGTCTGAGCGAGGGACGGAACACGTCCTTCCCACACCAAGGTTTGCAGGCCCTACCTCAGTCAGTGTTTCACCCACACTCTACAGCTCCGGAATGTCATGCTCTTCAGCCTCCTCCTCCTCCTGCGCATCCTCATCCACTGTGCCCTCCACACCAGTCACAAGCTGGAAGCACTGCAGCACTGCCTCGGCGAAGCGGCAACAGGCTGTGCTGAAGCTAATCTGCATAGGTGACAAACCCCACAATGCAGAAGAGCTGTGGACAGCTCTGAAACAGCAGGCAGATCACTGGCTCACACCTCTGAACCTAAAGCCAGGAAAGGTCGTGTGTGACAATGGCCGGAACCTGGTGGCGGCTTTGAGGCGAGGCCAGCTGACACATGTTCCATGCGTGGCCCATGTGCTCAACCTCGTGGTTCAGCGGTTTATAAAGTCATACCCAGAGCTGTCTGATCTACTGGTAAAAGTTCGCCGCCTGTCTGCACATTTTCGAAAGTCACCTACTGCTTCAGCCGGCCTTGCCGGCTTTCAGCGCCGTTTGCATCTTCCGGCTCACAGACTGGTGTGTGATGTCCCCACGCGTTGGAATTCAACTCTGCACATGTTGGTCAGGATATGTGAGCAGAAGAGGGCAGTTGTTGAGTACCTGCATCACCTAAGCCGTCGGGAAATGGGTCAAACTCCACACATAACACCTGAGGAGTGGAGATGGATGTCAGACCTATGTACCATCCTCCAAAACTTTGAGGACTCCACCAAGATGGTGAGTGGTGATGACGCCATTATTAGCGTCACCATACCGCTACTCTGCCTTCTAAAACGGTCTCTGCTGAAAAACAAACATGATGCATTGCAGGCGGAGCGCGATGAGTTGCAGCAAGAAACAGTAGTGGGTGTGGGTGATAACACACAGCCCAGCCTCGTCTCATCACAACGTGCAGTGGAGGACTATGACGAGGAGGAGGATGAAGACATGGAGCAACTCTCTGGCCAAATTGAGGATATGACATGCACACCAGTCATATCCTCGGTTCAGCGTGGCTGGCCAGAGGACAGGGTAGATGAGGAGGAGGAGGAGGAGGAGGAGGAGGACAGCATGTTCAGTCATCTTGTTGGTCAGGCTACTGAAGTCCTGGCTGTTAAGAGTCTGGCGCACATGGCTGACTTTATGGTAAGCTGCCTGTCTCGTGACCCTCGCGTTAAGAACATCTTGGCCGACAATCATTACTGGTTGGTAACACTGTTAGACCCACGCTACAAGGAGAACTTTTTGTCTCTTATTCCCGTGGAGGAGAGGTCAACCAAAATGCAGCAGTTTCGGAAGGCCATACTCACGGAAGTAGGCAAAGCATTCCCCTCACAAAACGCTAGCGGCATAGGTCATGAATCAGTGGACAACCGAGGCGTACAGCCGAGAGAGGCACAAGTCCAATCCGCCAGAGGTAGGGGAACAGTCTTTAAGATGTGGGACAGTTTTCTCAGCCCCTCACGTACCACAGCCCCTGAGGTGCGGGGTAGTGCCACAAGAAATCCTAAGTTTGCCCAGATGCTGAAGGAGTACCTTGCAGATCGAACAACAGTACTCCGACATTCCTC
>NC_134354.1:325935827-325938327 GCF_048569485.1 Anomaloglossus baeobatrachus
CGCGCCTGTCCCAGCCTATCTATCAGCTCATCCACCCGGGGCATGGGGTAGAGATCGAACTTGGATATTTCGTTCAATCTCCTAAAGTCATTGCAGAACCTTAAGGAGCCATCGGGTTTTGGTATTAGGACAATGGGACTAGCCCATTCACTCCGGGATTTTTCGATGACCCCCAGGCGTAGCATTGTCTTCACTTCCTCTGATATGGCTTGTCTTCAAGCCTCCGGCACCCGGTATGACTTCAGGCGTACCTTCAGGTGAGGCTCGGTGACAATGTCATGTCGTATCAGACTGGTCCTACCAGGCAGCTCGGAGAAGACATCGGGGTTCTGCTGAACCAGCTGTCTGGCCTCTCGCCTCTGTTGCTTGGTGAGGGCTTCTCCAATCCTTACTTCCGGTTCGTCCTCTCCGGAGGTCGCTGGAGCCGGGTTTGAACGACCCGAAGAGGAGGGGGATGGGGAAAAAACAACCATCAGGCTTTCCCGTTCCTGCCAAGGTTTTAATAGGTTGACATTGTATATTTGTTCAGGTTTCCGCCTACCGGGCTGCAATACCTTATAGTTGACCACCCCGACTTTTTCCTTTATCTCGTAGGGGCCTTGCCACTGAGCCAGGAATTTACTCTCCGCCGTGGGGATCAATACCAACACCCGATCCCCGGGTTTAAAGGTCCGCACGGTGGCTTGTCTATTGTAGCGGCCGCTTTGCGCGGCCTGAGCCTCCTGTAAATGCTCCTTCACAATTGGCATGACCGCGCTTATGCGGTTCTGCATTCCTAAAATGTGTTCAATCACACTTTTATGGGGGGTGGGCTCTTGCTCCCATGTTTCCTTTGCCAGGTCCAACAATCCCCGGGGATGTCGCCCGTATAACAACTCAAAAGGCGAAAACCCCGTGGATGCCTGTGGCACCTCTCGTATGGCAAACATCAAATAGGGAAGCATCATATCCCAGTCTTTCCAGTCTTTGGAAATCACCCTTTTGAGCATGGTTTTCAGGGTTTTATTGAATCGTTCCACTAAACCATCCGTCTGAGGATGATACACAGACGTACGCAACTGCTTGATCTGGAGTAGCCGGCATAGCTCCTTGGTCACTTTAGACATGAATGGGGTCCCCTGATCCGTAAGGATCTCCTTGGGCAACCCCACCCGGCAGAACACAGCAAACAACTCCCGAGCTATAAGCTTCGCCGCAGTATGTCTGAGAGGTATCGCCTCTGGATACCGGGTGGCATAGTCAACGATCACTAGGATGTGTTGGTGCCCTCGAGCAGACTTTACGAGGGGCCCCACCAGATCCATCCCTATCCGTTCAAAAGGGACTTCTATAATGGGTAACGGTACCAACGGACTGCGAAAGTGGGTCAGGGGTGCGGTAAGCTGACACTCCGGGCAGGTTTCGCAGAACCGTTTTACCTCCCCAAAGACCCCGGGCCAATAGAACCTTTGCAATATTCGCTCCTGCGTTTTCTTGACCCCTAGGTGGCCACTCATCAGGTGTTTATGAGCCAAGTCGAGGACCTGCCGGCGATACGGCTGGGGCACTACCAACTGCTCTACCCCCACGCCCCGTATTTCATCTACCCGGTACAGTAAATCCTGCTTAAGAGCGAAATGGGGGTACCTTACCTGGGCACCGGGCAGCTGTACCACCCCGTCAACTACTGTCACCCGACTCCGGGCATGTATTAATGTAGGGTCCTGGAGTTGGGCTGTCCCAAACGTATCCGGGGACGCCTCCAACTCCGGGATGGGCTCGACCGTCTCAGCCTCTCCTGCTAATACCTCTAGGGGCGACCTATCGGGTTCACATTCTGTCCCTATCATGGGGACCCCTACGGCAGGCGTCCCGGATTCGGGATTGTAGGGCTCAGGTCCCGGACTGACCAATATCTGAGGGGACTTAGGAGGTCCCTTCCATAAAGTCCAAAAATAGGGCAGATCTCTTCCTAGGATCACGTCATAGGGAAGAGTGTTAATAAGTCCCACCTCATGTTGCACCTGACCGCAAGGTGCTGTGATGGTGACAATCCCCGTGGGATAGTCTCGGCGGTCCCCATGTATGCAAACCACCCCCACGGTACGTCCTGTGGCCTTTACTTTAGCCCTTAGGGTTGATCGCACAAGGGTCACCAAGCTTCCGGAATCCAACAAGCCTGTAACCGGACATCCATTCACCTGTATTTGGCACAAGTGGGGCTCAGTCTCTGGGGAGACAAGGTCAGCGGTACACACCACCTGAGCATACATTGAACCCCGCCGGGTAACCCCACAATCCATGGGCTCCGTGGTGAGGGGACACTGGGCTTCCATATGTCCCACCCGCTGGCACCGCCAACATCTAATAGGGAAGGAAACCCCCTTGACGAGTTGTCGTTTAGGGTACATAGCCTTCCGGACCTTAGGGACGGCGGGCGCGGCCTCAGACGGGACGGTAGCGGACTCCCGCACCGGTGTCAGCGGTGGGTCCTTGGCCCTAGGCTTGGAGGGGCCGGACC
>NC_134354.1:325948327-325975827 GCF_048569485.1 Anomaloglossus baeobatrachus
AGGCCTTCGCCACAATGGACTATTATCATGCAATATCAAATGCACGTAGACACTCGGCTAAGAGGCTGATAATTATAGAAATGCATGGATTCTCATATGCACTCCACTGTATTGGCTTGCATATCATAAGGTAATACGAAAAAATGCGTCAGGGGCACTTAGTGCCAGTTAGGGCTCTATGCTGGATATTATAATCAATGGTACTATGGAATCAGACCTATGTGTATGGTGCCAGATAGGGCCAGCGTGCACTCGGTCACAATAGCATAAAGGGATAACCATAAGATGGCGCTTGTTATTGGGTCCTAGTTCCACATATAGAAGGAACTGCTGAAAGGCGGTGGGATAAATAAGCTGTAACAGCTGGTGAGTAGACCAGCATATGCTGTGACAGTTAGGCTATTCTATGTTGTCCTGGCATACAAGGAGGGATTAAGCCGGTGGAACCGGAGGGGAAAGCTGCCAGAACCAAACCGCCGCTGGACGTGTGTTCTGTGTAAAGACTCCTGCACAGTGAGTCAACACTATGACCAGACCACATAAATGATCATAAAATACCACATACAACAGAGAAATACCACCACACTGTAGCCAGACCACATTTTACCACCACACAGTGCCCGAATAATACTACAATAATGATCATGAATAAAAACCACAATACTAATAACACTAATTTTACCATCAGTGCCATTATACACAGGAGCTCTGTATATAGTGTCAGTGTACAGGTAATACAGTGATCAACAGTGACATTAATTAGTGACATTATATACAGGAGCTCTGTATATAGTGTATAATGTGTGTGTACATGTAATACACTGACTTACCAGTGACGTCTCTAGCTGACGTTATTCAAGACCAGGGGAAGGGGTGCACAACTAATATCTAATTATAATATAAAGACGGTCTCAATGCTAACCCATGCAGTAAGAAACAAGCTAGTGTTAGGAGAAAAGAACTGCATAATGGGAAGCAGAGTCCAATATTATTATAAAAAGCAATCTTTATTGTAGCCAAAATTACATAAAATCATTTAAAATACAAAAACACACTAAATAGCACGGTATGAATCTCCCCACCAACTCACAATATTATAATGGTATACCATAGTATCATGTAATAAGCTAAAGAGACAAGATATACCCCTTAACAAAAACCACAATATGCCGTACTGCACATCTAGAATAATATACATTTTAAATACATAATATAACAAGTCATGAGACTAAGCAAATAACATAATACATAATCTACAGGAGTAGAGAATTGCGTGTGGCTCCGTTATATAAAGTAGCAGACCCAGATTATATTCGGTGGAATAAGGAGTGGATATAGAGGGATTACAACCCTATGGGTCCTTGTCCAGAACAGGACAAAGTGGTACTATACCAAGATTAAAGCCGGAGGACCATCCATGCTGTAAAATACCCCACCAAGGGGTCAGTCACAGGGGAAAAAAATCAAGGCTAGATAATAGCGGAGAGGGGAGGAAGAGTCAGAAAAATCCCGTGGGCAAGACCCACGCGTATCGCTGCATTAGCAGCTTCCTCAGGGCAAGTGTGTGCAAAGTACCTGCCACAACAAAGTATAAATGTGCTTAGTAATTAGTCATAAATCAAGTCACCTGTAGGTGCAATGGCAAAAAAGTCTGGGCGGGGAGTAAACGTTCAGCAACGTGTGTAATGGCAGCCATGGCTCTGCCAAACGGGCGCCGCCATTTTGGAAAGTCCGCGTGTCCGCGGTAAAGTCCGAAAAGGTGCGATCACCGTTATGAGAAACAGCGCATGCGCGCTAGGTGTATCAGATATTTCATTCGTTGAAAGGGCAATACCATATTAGCATTAGATCCAAAAGAATGTCACAATGAACATAGGTAACCCACAGGCTGTGAATACATATAAAAATCAGAGCCACATACATAGTAATATGTCTAATCCATATATAATAAAGTGGAAAAAGCATATAATCATTTAGGATTTGCATGATAAACAATTTATATATAGTGCATATATGTACAAAAAAGCACATAGATCTAATTACAAAGCATGATCCAATATGTATGCAAAGGGCTCCCATAATTTGCTTGATAGCAGATGGTTATGAACAATTTTAGATGATTCCAAAAGGAGAGTCAATTCTATGATAGATCAAATGAGTCCATATGCAACGTTGTTAAATCAAAAAATGTCCATGATAATAACTGATGATGGATTGACCAAAAATACATCAATACTGATTGAAGGATCAATATCCTGAAGAGGAGAAAAAAAAAAAAGGAACATACAGGATATGTGCACCAGGCTCCAATAGAAAAGCAGCTAAACTTCAGTCACTGATCAAGGCTGTACACTAATAAAGCAGACATGCAGTGTAAAGCATGGAAAAGGTAATACTGTTCAGTCACTGATCAAAGCTGTACACTAATAAAGCAGACATGCAGTGTAAAGCATGGAAAAGGTAATACTGTTCAGTCACTGATCAAGGCTGTACACTAATAAAGCAGACATGCAGTGTAAAGCATGGAAAAGGTAATACTGTTCAGTCACTGATCAAGGCTGTACACTAATAAAGCAGACATGCAGTGTAAAGCATGGAAAAGGTAATACTGTTCAGTCACTAATCAAGGCTGTACACTAATAAAGTAAATATATCTATATAAAAATAAATCAAAAAATGTCCATGATAATAACTGATGATGGATTGACCAAAAATACATCAATACTGATTGAAGGATCAATATCCTGAAGAGGAGAGAAAAAAAAAAAAAAAAGGGAAAAAGATAGGGACAAGATCAGATATTTAACCAAGAAAACCGGTGAAAAGCAGATCCTCATTCAAGCCGCTCGGGGCTATTGAATTGAGGTTAAAGATCCATCTGGCCTCATTCTGTAGTAGCCATTTGTGACACGAACCACCTCTTCCATTACCTATAAATCTCTGCAGGCCAAGGATCCGTAACCCCAAACAGGAGCCACGATGAAAAGTAAGGAAGTGAGCCGCAACCGGAGTAATGGGGACCCCCTTTTCGATGTCGGCTGCTGCCAAATTGATGGTGGAAAGATGTTTTTGTGCCCTCTTCCGCAGCTCCTGAGATGTTTCGCCAACATAGATTTTGTTGCATGGGCAGATCAAGGCGTAGATAGTATTTTTTGTTTTGCAGTTGATGTACGATTGTAACTTGTGTCTAGAAGAGTCCTGGGGATGACAAAACACATCTGAAACTGGATGCATATATCTGCAGACATTGCAATTCCCACAAAGATACGAGCCCCTCAGTTGAAAACCCCGATTCAATTTCTGCCTACAACCCGCAAAGTGGCTCTGAACCAATATGTCCTTTAGGTTTGGTGCTCTTCTGGCTGTCAAAAGTGGGTCTGAGCTCACCACCTGGGACGTCTGGGTATCAGCCACTAAAATACCCCAGTGGTTCCGCAGAATATTCTTAATTGTATTCCACTGATCGTTATAGGTGGTGATAAACCTTATACGATCGTCATTTTTTCGTGATTTTGGAATGACAAGTGATGCTTGAAATTCAGGTTTGGCTCGTTGAAAGGCCCTAGAGATAGTGTTCCTGGGGTAACCCTGCTGAAGGAATCTATGAGTGAGATTTTTTGCCTGCTTTTTGAAATCATCATCCCCTGTACAGTTACGTCTAATACGTAAAAACTGCCCAACTGGTATACCTTGTCTTGTATGCGGTGGATGAAAGCTCTGGTACTGGAGGAGGCTATTCGTAGATGTTTCCTTACGATAGAGGTTGGTCGATATCATGTCACCTTTCCTAGAGACTTCCAGGTCCAAGAAGGTCACTACAGAGGAGGATATAGTATACGTAAGAAAGATGTTCAATACATTATTATTTAGCAGAGTGAGGAAATCCTGGCAGCCATCTTCTGTGCCCCTCCAAACGAAGAACACATCGTCTATATAGCGATGCCAATGGGAGACTTGGGTTTTGAATTGTGGCAAGGAGAAGACAACTGTGGTTTCCCACCATCCGAGAAATAAATTGGCAAAAACGGGTGCACAGCGTGCACCCATAGCCACGCCTGAGATCTGTCTATAAAACCTTCTATCAAAAAGAAAATAATTATGTTGAAGGATAAAATCCAACAGATCAATCAGGAAGGAGTCGTGCATGCGGTCAGAACCCACCTGGAGGTCCAAAAAGTAAGTGACCGCTTGCATGCCATCCATATGCTTGATGTTAGTGTATAGCGACTCCACGTCGCAGGTGACCAAAAGGTCACCTGGGGCCAATTTAATATCTTGGCAAATACGAATGAAATGGGAGGAGTCCTGTACAAAGGATGGAAGATTGGTTACCAGTGGTTGCAAGAAGAAATCAACATATACACTGGCTTTTTCACACAGACTGCCAATACTTGCAACAATTGGTCTTCCAGGCGGTTTAGTGATGGATTTATGAACCTTCGGTAATAAGTAGAGAGTCGGGATGACAGGCTGATCAACCCATAAGTACTTTTTTTCGGTCTCATTGATGATGCCAAGGTGCCAGGCTGAATCCAATAAGCGGTGGAATTTAGATGTAAAGAGGGCTGTCGGATCAGATGGAAGTCTAGAATAAAAAGTATCGACACTCAATTGTCTGTTG
Organism: Anomaloglossus baeobatrachus; assembly: GCF_048569485.1. Lineage (NCBI taxonomy): Eukaryota > Metazoa > Chordata > Amphibia > Anura > Aromobatidae > Anomaloglossus > Anomaloglossus baeobatrachus. The sequence goes on from NC_134354.1 coordinate 325,952,949, forward strand.
GCCTCTTCTAGATACATATCAGTAGGCCAGATGACAACATTACCCCCTTTGTCCGCCTCCTTCACCAAGAAATCATTATTATTCCTCAAATTACGAATGGCTGATTTTTCAGCCTGATTGAGATTAGGCGCTCTTGGTGAGTGAGGTTTCAATTTCCAAATATCAGCTTTGACAAGTTCATCTTCAATTTTCCTTATCATCCGGCACTGACCGCCATCACTTCTTCCTGCCATGATGCAACTCTGCAGAAAATAACACAGTCACCTATAGCCAATCACTCCCAGAGTACATTCCTGACTTTTCCCCCTATTTCTACACCATGAGTGGCACAGCACTGGGTTGGTGGCACACAGTACTAGAGGCGTACACAGCGGCAGGAGGCTCACAGCAGTGGGAGGCAGGAGTCTCACTGCAGGGGGAGGCTCACTGCAGGGGGAGGCTCACTGCAGGGGGAGGCTCACAGCAGGTGGGAGGCTCACAGCAGGAGGGAGGCTTACTGCAGAGGGAGGCTCACAGCAAGGGAGAGGCTCGCAGCAGGGGGAGGCAGAAGCACTTACCTGGTGCCTGTGCGTCCTCTTCTTCCGTGCAGCCCCGGGGTTGATGGATGTCGGTGCGGTGCTGAGGAGCTCCTCTGCCTCAGTCCTGGCACCACACCGTTGAAATGTATGCTCGCCTGATAGACGCGCGTACATCTGAATATGAGAGGCAGGCCTGAGGACTCCTGCAGTGCAAGACCTATGGTGAGTCACATTGTCAAGGTCAGAATGACGATGATGATGAGACTCAAAGGATCTCTCGATATCCGGCTGCTGCTTCTAATTAAAAATGTCATGTGTGCACACGAGAATAAATAACTGCACAGCAAGTCAGTTATGTCTATCTCCATGACTGGCTCTTGACCAAGTGTGTTTTTTATTGTTTGAAAGAAACTCTAGACCAAACAGTAAGGGGGTGTAAACAAAAGTTTTAGTCCAATCAGGTATCGTAGGTCAGGGCTTCATGACGTAGAGAGATCTGCATATTCTCCGTGGATTGGTCAATCCAGGCTCCAGGAATTTTCCTTGTCCATCTGTCTTGGGTGTAGAACAGGAAATGGTGGCCATCTTTACAATTACAAGTGCTGGTATATACTGTGTCTAAGGAAAATACACTGAATATGCAATATACATATATACATGTTAGTAAGAAACAAAAGCATTTACAAATATGTGTGTTAGTTCACATCTACTGAACTATATAACTGAGTCTATGAAATGGCTGAATTAAGTATTTTTGGATACTCAATTCTTTATCCTCAACAACATGACTGTGATGTCACCACAGGTCCTGCTACCACCACGGAAACTGCAGAGATCGCACTGATTATTCTGTGCGATCACTGCAGTTTATGATGGAAAGGCTGGGGGCCCATCAGAGCATGGGGGGCCCCAGTCTGCCCGCTAAACACCCCTGCCCAGCCCGCGGTAACAAGCCCGCACCATATAAAGCATGGAGGCCCACTGGGAACGGGGGCCCACCGGAGGATCCTCTGGTGCTCAGCTGGGCCAGTCCGATGCTGCTCCTGCCTGTCGTTTTTGTATCTTGCTGCAAGTTCCGGATTTGACCTCTGCTTTGTCTCCTCACTACACCCTTGCCTGCCGATTCTGTTCCTGCTTAGCATCTACTGGTTTTTGACCCTGCCTGACGACCACGGACTACAGCCTACCACAGGTAGTGATTGTGGAGACACGGGGCTCAGTGGGCGCTCTCGTCCACTAAAACCCGCCGCCTTTAGAAAGACAGCGTGGCTCAAGGCTCATCCCAACTGAACGCCGGCCTCCCTAACCGTGGGCGTAACACTACTCAGACAACACAGGGTGGGGGAACCACAATAATTAGACTTTATTGGATCCCCAAACAATTAACAGCACATAACACATAACCAGCAAAACACACAAATGTAACAGGCAACAGAGTCTCACCCTTCCGCTGGCTCACCAGGGATTAGAATGTCCATGCCTCACAGGTTCCAAGCTGTCTGAGGTCTGCAAAGTCTGTAACAGGTGACTGAACTGTCCCAACCTGCGTGTCCTCCTTAGGTAGTCCTGGTTTGATGATAAAATCCTGGCAGCCGGAGTCGAAATCCCTAGGCTGTGGATATGGTCTCCAACCGGATCCGGAGTCCCTAGATTGAAGCCATAAGATGTCCTGATCCTCCAGTCAGCTCCAAAGAGCTTAGACTGAATCCATCAACCATCAACAACCACTGATGGCTTAAAGAAGTCCTTTTTATAGCCACAACCTTCCCCTTGGATACACTGCATCCTCATCGATTGGTTGGACAAGATTGCTTCTCCCATTGGAGGAATTTCAAGCTGCATGACAATGTTCATTTAAATGATGTGCTTAGAAAGGCTGAGGGTGTACATGTAAACTGGGAGTCACCGACTAGACAATGGCTACTAAGGTAATTACATTATCAATACACAACTACAATACAATGGTTACTGGAAATGTCTGGAGAACAATACGTCTAGCTTTCAGTGGCCAACACAATTACATTGAGTCAACAAGAGTCTTGTAAAAACAATGAGGGACTTCTCCCCCATCTATAGACAATCTATCATGCTGTCTGGCTGGATTTTAAGAAACGTTAACCCATGAGAGTCCATGTCGTCACAGTGATCTCTGGGGCTCTGTGTAATTCCAAATCCCTGTATAGGGGTTAAAGGGTTGCAGAGTTCTTGGGGTCCTGCTTTGTGAGCAGTTTTTCTCTAGACTCCCCTTACAGCCAGTCAGTCTGTGGCTCCAATCAGGCATTACATTATCTCTGGCCCACTAACACAAAAAAAATAAATAAAAAAAAAAAATGGATCCTCTCCAAACTGTGATGGACCAGGTGCTGACCCTGTCTGGCTTGGTTCGGGGACTTGCACAGCAAGTGCAAGAGCTTTAGTCTGCCCAGGTTCAAGCTCCGGCAGCACCTCCCTCATCATGTCCAGAGTTCCGTTGACGTCAAGGGAGCAGATCATGTTGGGGAGACCATCATGGAGAGCCTGGATCTCAGAGACAATAGCTTCCAGAGCAGCAACCGAACCTGAGTGAGCCCCAGGATACTCACTCAGGCGCCCAGGTACTTCCTGCAGACCCTATAAAGTTAATGTTACCTGTCTCATTGTCTCACCAGGGAAAAGCTGTGTGGCTGCAGGCCTTTATTGATTGTTTCTCTGAAGGTAATTTCATAAACTCTGATGTAGCAAAAGAGCTCGGTTTGCCTTTGCTGAGACTGAACTCTCCCATTAAAATCTCTGCAATTGATAATACCCCTCTCACTCAGGGTGTGGTTAACCTTGTAACCCCAGAGATCTCCATGCTTGTTGGGGCTCTGCATGTAGAATCAGTGTCATTTATTGTTCTTGAGAACCTGACAGCAGCAGTAGTATTGGGTATGCCATGGCTGCGCAAACATAACCCGACTGGCATGAGGGTGAGATTGTACGCTGGAGCCCTGAGTGTCAGGAGACATGTATGTCTTTATCTATTAACCTGACTAGAGCTGAACCTGTCCTCATACCTCATGCATTCAGGGATTTTGCTGAAGTGTTTTCTGTTTCGGACTCTGAAAAATTAGCTCTACACAAAGATTATGACTTCCCCATAGATTTGTTCCCCAATTCCTGACTCCCCAAGGGTAGGATTTATAAGTCTTTCTGGTCCAGAATGTCAGGCCATGAAAGATTATATAGCAGACAGTCTGCAGAGAGGGTTTATCAGACCATCCAGGTCAGCAGTCGGCGCTGGATTCTTTTTTTGTGGAGAAAAAAAGATGGTGGCCTCAGACCTTGTATTGACTACCGTGAACTTAATGCTATTACCATAAAGAATCAGTACCCTCTGCCACTAATCCCCGATCTCTTTAAGCAGTTCACAAGAGCCCGGTACTTCACGAAGCTGGATCTCAGGGGTGCATTTAACCTAATCCGCATCAGAGAAAGAGATGAGTGGAAAACGGCATTTAACACTCCAGAGGGACACTATGAGTACTTGGTAATGCCTTTTGGGTTAAATAATGCGCTGGCTGTGTTTCAGAACTTTGTTAATGACATTTTCAGAGATATCTGTGGTCAATATGTGGTGGTCTATCTGGATGACATCCTGATTTATTCTCCTGATGCTAAGTCACATGTCACACATGTCCGCACTGTACTCCAGAGACTCAGGGAGAACTCCCTATTTGCTAAGTATGAAAATTTTGTTTTTTTTTGTTGATGAGGTTAATTTCCTGGGTTATATATTGTCTGCAGAAGGCTTCTGCATGGATCCCTCTAAGCTACAGCCGATTAAGGAGTGGGTGCATCCCAAGTCCCTGAAATCCTTGCAGCGTTTCCTTGGGTTTGCAAATTATTATCGCAAATTTATTAGGGATTTTTCCAAGATTGCCAAACCCCTCACTGATTTGACTAAAAAGGGGCTGATGTGATTAATTGGAAGCCAGAGGCGATCCACGCCTTCTCTACATTAAAAGACTGTTTTTCCTCAGACCCGATTCTGGTTCAGCCTGACCTTATGCGTCCGTTTATTGTGGAAGTTGATGCATCCAAAGTTGGAGTGGGGGCGGTGCTATCACAAGGTACTCAGTCTCTCACTCAACTTCGTCCTTGTGCCTTCTTTTCCTGCAAATTTTCTCCCACCCCACCAAGACAAACTATGATATTGGTAATCGTTAGCAGTTGGCCATTAAATGGGCCTTCGAGGAATGGCGCCACTTCGAGGGTGCCAAACATAAGGTCACAGTCATCACAGACCATAAGAACCTCACTTATCTGGAATTTGTTAAGAGACTCAATCCTAGGCAAGCTAGGTGGGCATTGTTCTTCTCCAGATTTGATTTCGTGGTGACGTTTCGGCCCGGTATCAAGAACACAAGAGCTGATGCACTTTCCCGTAGCTTCTGTCCCTCTCAGTCAGAAAACATCGTACCAGTCCCTATTTTAGGTAAGGGCATTGTTGTATCATCGGTATCCATAGATTTGATAAAACAAATCCGTGATGCCAAAGAACAGGCCCCTGAAAGCACTCCTGACCGTAAACTGTTTGTCGCTCCCCCACTTCGTCTACAGGTACTTCAGGAGTCCCATAATTCTGTCCTTGCAGGTCACCCTGGTATAGGCAGTACCCTCCGACTTGTAACTAGGAGCTTTTGGTGGCCAACCATAGCAAAGGACTGTAAAGAATACGTACTGGCCTGTGAAACTTGTGCTCGAGCCAAGACACCCCGTACCCGTCCTGCTGGATTTCTCCATTCCCTACCTATTCCAGAAAGTCCTTGGACCCATCTCTCCATGGACTTCATCACTGACCTTCCACCCTCAGAAGGGAAGACTTGTATCTGGGTAGTAGTGGATAGATTCAGTAAACAGTGTCATTTTGTTCCATTGTCCGGTTTACCTAATTTTGAAACGCTTAGCAAGTTGTTCATTAGGCATATTGTGCGGTTACACGGGGTTCCTGAAAATATTGTTTCTGACAGAGGAACGCAGTTAGTCTCGAAATTCTGCAGGGCTTTTTGTAAAAAGATTAATATAGAGTTATCTTTTTCTTACGCCTACCACCCAGAGGCCAATGGTCAGACTGAACGTTCTAATCAAATCTTAGAACAATATCTCTGGTGTTATGTGTCTGATCATCAGTCTGACTGGGTGGAATATCTACCACTAGCTGAGTTTGCCATTAATAACCAGTATCAGGAGTCTATCCAGACTACCCCTTTTTTCTGCAATTGCGGGTTGCATCCACGTTTTGGGTCCTTTTCTTCCACTATGGTGGATACTCCGGAGGCTGAAAGCACTGTGAACAAACTGAAGGCTATCTAGTCTGAGGTGAAAGAGAACTTGAAGAGGGCACGGGGTGGTCAAGCCTCAGCTGCTAATCAGAGGCATTCCAAGGGCCCAAGCCTTGGAGTTGGGGATAAGGTATGGTTGTCCACTAGTCATATTAAACTCAAGGTCCCTTCTGCTAAGCTGGGTCCCAGATTTATTGGACCTTACGAGATAGTCGAGGTCATCAATCCACAGCTTTACGCTTGAACCTCCCTCAGTCCTTCAAAATATCGAACGTGTTCCACAAATCTCTCCAAGTTGTATCGTGTTCCCATTCACCCAGTCAGGTCCCCCTCCTCCTGTTTTAGTCAAGGGTAACCTGGAGTATGAAGTGCTTGACTCCCGTATTGTTAGAGGGGCGGTGGAGTATATTGTACATTGGAAGGGTTATGGCCCTTAGGAGCGATCATGGGTCCCAGCAAGTGAGGTCCACGCTAAAGGTCTTGTCAGGTGATTTCACCCCCAGTTCCCTGACAAGCCGGGTTTTGAGGGTCCGGTGGCCCCTCGTGGAGGGGGGGGGCGTACTGTCACGTCCCCACCGGAGTCCGCTCTTGCGACTTCTGCTCCGATCGCCAGATGACGCCATGTTCCCACCATGGATAGTGCTGGTGATGGGAGAGGAGTCGGTGCCCATGGCTCTGCAGAGCACAGGCTTCGCTCATCCACTAGGCTGGGTTTCACTGGAACCTGCAGTACCACTGGCTGACTGTAGGTGGCGTGTGTCTTCCAGCTGAAGTTGCCAACATTCACCTGCAGCCAATGGGAAGACACCACACCCTTCTTATTCCCCCTCCTGTCACATAACCACTGCCAGAGATAGTTCTGTACTCCTGGCTCATGTGCTGTTTGTATTTTGATTCCTGTGCGCTGACATTTGCTTGTTGTTTGACTATCCTCCTGCCTGTCGTTTTAGTACCTTGCTGCCAGTTCCGGATTTGACCTCTGCTTTGTCTCCTCATTACGCCCTTGCCTGCTGATTCTGTTCCTGTTTAGCATCTCCTGGTTTTTGACCCTGCCTGACGACTACGGACTACAGCCTACCACAGGTAGTGATCTCTGGGGCTCTGTGTAATTCCAAATCCCTGTATAGGGGTTAAAGGGTTGCAGAGTTCTTGGGGTCCTGCTTTGTGAGCAGCTTTTCTCTAGACTCCCCTTACAGCCAGTATGAGTCTGTGGCTCCAATCAGGCATTACTGGTGGGCTGACCAGGCTATGACGTCTCTCCCAAGGCCTGTTTTTTGCCTGGAGATCCCTCCTCCAGCAAGTCTGTGGCGTGCCTCTGCTGGGACTTGTAGTTCCACACCGCCGACGCCCCCGCTGCCCATCATCGCTGCACAGCCTCTGCCACCCCCTCCCCAGTCTGTGGTGTGTCCATGCTGGGACTTGTAATTCCACGCCGCTGCTGCTTTCCATCACCACTGCTGCCCATCACCGCTGCATAGCCTCTGCAAGTACTGGCCCCCCTCCCTCTGATCTCTCAGTCTGTCCCCCCCCTCCCATGGCTTCTCCTGTCCCCTCCCATGGATTTTCCTGTCCTTTCCCCCCCATGGCTTCTCCTGTTCCCTGCCCCTCCCCCCCTTCCATCCCCTTAGCTTCTCCTGTCCCAGTCCAACGACGTCCCCTTTCCTACTGCGCTGCTGTCCGGATCCTCCTGCCTGGTCGTTGTGAAAATGAAAAAAATAGAGACTAAGAGAACAATATTGTGGTAAAAATTATTTTTTTCATTTTCAAGGCATAACATTATAAAATTCACTGAAGCAAGTGGGGGTTCAAAGAGGTCAATACACATCTACATAGATTTCGTGGGGGGGTCTAGTTTCCAAATTGGGGTCACTTGTGGAGGAGCTTCATTGTTTAGGCACCTCAGAGGGTCTCCAAACCAGACATGGCATCCTCTAAGGATTCCAGCTAATTTTGCTTTCAAACATTTAAATGGCGCTCCTTTCCTTCTGAGCCCCGCTGTGAGCCCAAACAATTGATTTCCACCACATATAAGGTATCAGCGTACTCAGGAGAAATTGCACAATTAATTTTATGGTGCATTTGTTCCTGATACTCTTGTGAATAAAAATATATAAAAAGCTGCCTGGTTTAAGGTACAATTTTGTAGTAAATTTTTTTTTTTTTTCATTTTCACGGCTGAACGTTATAAACTTTTGTGAACCTCCTAGGGGTTCCAAGTGCTCACTAAACATCTATATAATTTCCATGAGGGGGTCTAGTTTCCAAAATGGGGTCACTTGTGGGTGAGCTCCATTATTTAGGCACCTCAGGGAATCTCCAAACGCAACATGGCATTCGCTAACGATTCCAGACAATTTTGCGTTTGAAAAGTCAAATGCTGCTCCTTCCCTTCCAAGCCCTGCTGTGCGCCCAAACATTTGATTTCCACCACATATGAGGTATCTGTGTTCTCAGGAAAAATTGCACAATAAATTTTATGCTGCATTTTTTTCCTGATATCCTTGTGAAAGGCCCTGTGCGCACATTGCGGTTTTCGAGGCAGAAAAGCTGCGGTTTTTGTTTATAACCTTGCTGCAGTCCTTCCCCAGCAAAACCTATGAAAAAAAAAATGCTGTGCGCACACTGCAGTTTTTTTTTTTACCTCTAGGTTTTGCTGCAGAATTTCTGCAGCAAAAAGAATGAGCATATCACTTCTTTTCCTGCGGTTTTTGCCATAGAAAGGGTAAAAAAAAGGCAGTTACCAACCCGCGGCAAAACCGCGGGTGCATTATTACCACATTTTTAGCTGCGGGTGCGGTATTCTGCTAGAGGTTGCGGATTTTTCTTAAGAAAAAGTTATTTCCAAGTGCGCACAGGGCTTTAAAGTAAAATTTTTATTTTTTCCTTCCACATTGCTTTGGTTCCTATGAAGCACCTAAAGGGTTAATAAATTTGGTTTTGAGTAGAGTGAAGGGTGCAGTTTTTAGAATTGAATCACTTTTGGGTATTTTCTTTCATCTAGGGCTCTCAAGGTCATTTCAAATGTGATGTGGTCCCTAAAAAAAAAATAAAAAAAAATTTTTTTTGTAAATTTTGCTGGAAAAATGAGAAATTGCTGATGAACATGTGGGAAATGTTATTTAGTAACTAGTTTGTGTGACATCTCTCAGATTTATGGGCATAAAATTTTGAAGTTTTGACAATTGCGAAATTTTCCCCAAATTTCCAAAAATAAAAACGCAAAAAAATATTGGTCTAAATTTACCACTTTCATGAAGTACAATGTTTCATGAAAAAACACTCTCAGAATCACTGGGATCCGTTGAAGCGTTCCAGAGTTATAATCTCATAAAGGGACACTGGTCAGAATTGCGCAAAATGGCGAAGTCAGTAAGGTCAAAATAGGCTGGGTGGTGAAGGGGTTAAAGGCTGAATGTGCACTGATGGGCGTTTCTGTTTAATCTAAAGGCCCATTTACACAGCGCGACATTGCTAGCGATGTCGCTGCCGATCGCATCCGCCCCAGTCCTTTGTGCATCACGGGCAATTCGCTGCCTGTGGTGCACAATATCGTTAATCCCCATCACACATACTTACCTGCCTAGTGACGTCACTGTGGTCGGCGAACTGGCTCTTTTCTAAGGGGGGCAGTTTGTGCGGCATCACAGAGACGTCACACGGCAGGCGGCCAATAGAAGCGGAGGGGCGGAGAGCAGCCGAAGGAAAGACATGCCCAACTCGTTGCCAGAGGACGCAGGTACGGTATTGTTCGTCGTTCCTGGGGTGTCACAAGTAGCGATGTGTGCTACCTCAGGAACGACGAACAACCTGCGTCCACAACGACCAACGATATTATGAAAATGAACGACGTGTCAACGATCAACGATTAGGTGAGTATTTTTGATCGTTAACACTCGATCGTAGGTGTTACACGCAACAACGTCGCTAACAAGGCCGGATGTGCGTCACGAATTCCGTGACCCCAACGACATCTCGTTAGCGATGTCGTTGCGTGTAAATGGGCCTTAAGTCTTTTTCTAAATCTGTGTTTGAGAATATTCCCTTTTGTTTCTTGCATGTGAATAAGAGCTATTCCTGCACTATTTTTGGAGGACGATTTATTCCCAGCAAGAAAGGGAGTTTTGCTCCCTGTCTGATCTGGAATTTGCATTTTTGTATCTCATGTGTTTTTGCAGTTAAGATCTTTTCTATTATATTTGCATTGCTATTTAAATGTATTTGCACAATAGTTCCTGATACAGTGGGAGGAAAGATTGTGTGATCTTTTAAGGGAATTTTTGATTATCAGGTGTTGGTGTTTTTCAGGGTTTTTACTGGCTGCAACCAGAAATCTATCCTATACTTGTGTATCTAGCTAGCAGGGCCTCACTTTGCTTAATTCTATATCTACCATCTGTGTGTTGTTTTTTCTTTCATCACTGTCGGTATATGTTGGGGGCTTTTGACTTTCCTTTGGGGCAGCTCTGAGGCAAGTCAGGATTCCTCATTTCATCTTTAAACTTAGTTCTCCGGTGGTGACGAGGCGTCTAGGTTTGTTAGGAACGCTCCACCGCTACTTCTAGTTGTTTTTGTAGTCAGTGGATTGCAGTCAGCTAAGTTTCCAATTACTCTTGTGCATAATCTTCTACCATTTTTATGGGATTTTTGCAAGTTCTTTTGTGGTCTCCTGACCATAACATGGCTCCCTCCAGCGATTCCTTGGCTTATGCTGAAGTCACGCCAACAGAGCTATGGAGTAATTTTGGCTCTACTGTTGACAGGGCGTGACGGACGATGTCATGCTGATTGACAACCAGCTTCCCACTTACTAACTGTGGGGTTGCCAAGAATCAATCAGCAAGACGTTGGCAGTCACGCCCATTCGACAGAGCAATTCAGCTGGGTAGAACAGGCAGGTAGTTAGCAACTACCTGCCAGTTCATTTTTTTCATATGGGTCTAAAAACTTATGGTCCAGGATAACCCATTTAAAGGGAAAGTCTCGCGTTTTTTTATTTTCGTATTAATAATAGTGATTATGAAATCAAGTATTTTTAATACAAAAATAAAATCACTGCTTATTTAGTTTTTATTTAATTCTAGTTTTACTGAAGGCACTGGGGGCTGCCATGTTGGATTCGCTGTGTGTAACGACAGCTAGTCACCTCCTTTATGGCAGCCCCCTGTGCATAGAGAACAGTGGTCAGGATCCGACCCCACAGACTAACATAGAGTAGGCGTCTGCTGTGACCTGGACGCGCCCCCTGGGCTGTCCAGATCACAGTAGAGGGAGGAGATCAGCGCCATCTGGAGCTTCACCCCTGTCACCCGCCGGGATGGGTGAGTACCGGTACGCAGCGTCGGACTGACTACCGGAGTAATCTCCAGTAATGCCAGTTCCCGCTGCGGTTACCTGCAGTGCACTCCAGAGCTCTCACCTGAGCTCTGGCGTGCAGCCTGATCTGTACTGTGAGCGCTAAGTGATTGATTCCCCGGCAATTGCGGTGCAGTTCATGACAGCTGCAGACATCCTGGGCTGATCTCTGGTGCTCTCACCTGAACTCCGGAGATCAGCCCGGCCTGTCTGCAGCTGTTATGAACTGCACCACAATCGCCGAGGAATCAATCACTCGGCGCTCGCAGTACAGTCCTGCAACCTCTGAGATCAGTCCAGGCTGCAGGTGAGAGCTCCGTAGCCAGTCCGAAGCTACCGATAAGCTACTCCCCGTGCTGCCGTCGCTGCTCCCCAGCCCCCACCGCTTCGCCCCCACCACTACCGACCCCCCCACAGCTGCCGCCACTGCCCCCCCACTTGTGTGTGCTCACCCCTGGCCTCTCCTCCTAGCAGCTCAGTGGGGCAGCGTGGTATACTGTATATCTCCCTGCTTGTGTCAGTCTGCAGAGCGTTGCTCCTGACACATGATACAGGAGGAGGGACGCTCTGCAACTGCAAGCTATATATCCCTATGTATGTGTGGTTTCCACTCACTGACAGCAAGCACAGATGATGGGGAATGTTTCCACTAATTCTTTTGGAAACACCCAGATTGGGAGGGGGGTGTGACATCACACACAGGAGAGCAGACTCCGCCCACTTTACTGCAGCTGTAATGTGAGCTATTTCTACAGTAGGATTTCTGTAGGATTTCAGCAGCTGCTCCCCCTAGTGTTTAAGAGTGAAAAATATCAAACCTTTAAATTTTTTTTTAATATTTTTCTCAATTAAAAACAAATAATATGTACACATAACATTAAAACATTAATACTTTATATTTTTACAGTTATTGAAAAAAAAACAAAAAATTCCGACGACACCTTCCCCTTAAACGGATTTTCCGGGAAAAGAAAAAGAGCTAAAATCATTATCAATAACTTCCTAAATACTTTTAATTAGTAATTTACGATTTTTTTTGTCTAGGGAGCTAAAAAATACATTGCTTTCAGACACCTCAAATAATGCAAAGACAACAAGTTCATAATAATTTAGACACAACAATACTAATGTTTTAACTTAGGAAGAGTTTAGAAATCAATATTTTATAGAGTAACCATGATTTTTAATCACAGCTTTCATGCGTCTTGGCATGCTTTCCAATAGTCTTTCACACTGCTTTTGGTTGACCTTATGCCACTCCTGGTGCAAAAATGTAAGCAGTTCTTCTTTGGTTGATGGCTTGTTCTTACTATTGATTATATTCCAGAGGTTTTCAATGGAGTTCAGGTCTGGAGATTGGGCTGGCCATGACAGGATTTTGATATGGTGGTCCTTCATCCACACATTGATTGACCGAGCTGTGTGGCATGGCTTATTGTCCTGCTTTAAAAAACAATCCTCAGAGTTGGGGAACATTGCCTGAGCAGAAGGAAGCAACTGTTTTTCCAAGATAACCTTGTATGCGACTTGATTCATATGTCCGCAAAGTTTAATCTGCCTAATTCTAGCCTTGCTGAAGCATCCCCAGATCATCACCAATCCTCCACCAAATTTCACAGTGGGTGCAAGACACTATGGCTTGTATGCCTCTCCAAGTCTCATTCTAACCATTAGATGACCAGGTGTTGGGCAAAGCTGAAAATTAGGTAAAGAAAATTCAACAAACATCTTTGCGAAGGATGTATGGATCAAGCCACATACAAGGTGGGGGTTAGCAGCCAGTAGCTGCTTGGATTACCCTTAGCCAGCAATAGAAAATGCAGTGCGAGCCCACGCATTTTTTTAAATTAAAAAAAAAAACGTTTCCCTGGATTTTGATTGCCAGCCAAGGTAAAGCCAGGCAGATGGGGGTGGCAGCCCCTAGCCGTCTGCTTTATGTGCTCTGAGAATCAAAAATACCGCGGAGCACTACGTCATTTTTTTTAAATTATTTATTTTTATACAACTACAGTGGTACCTTGCTTAACGAGAACAATCCGTTCTGGGACTGTGCTTGTTAAACAAGGTACTTGTTCAGCAAAGCAAGATTTCCCATAGGAAATCATTACAGTGCTGACGATCCGTTCCACAACGGGTTAAATGTCCCATCCTGGTCCCCTATTCTGTCATTCCACACATGCACAAACACACACAAACATGTACAAACAAAACACACACAAACTCACACAAACACACATGCACACGCACATACTACATGCTCACCTTACATTCCGCTCCATCGCCGGTCTCCTGGGACTTGCTGTTCACCAGTACGGGGCCGAGCCGTGTATCGCGTTTCCATAACGACGAGGCAGGAACTTCCCTGCTAGAGCGCTGACGTCAAGGCAGAGCTGCTTGCCTCTGATTGGCCAGCGCTCTGCCATTCAGCAGCGGTGACAGGAAGTTCCTCCCTCGTCGCTATGGAGGCAGAATCCCAGCGTGGAACGGAGCGGAGCGGCGCACTATAGCACCCAGGAGGCCGGCGATGAAACGTAAGGTACACTATGTTATATGCTCACCTTACCCTCCGTTCCACCGCCGGCCTCCTGGGTCTTGTAGTTCGCCGCGAGGACGTCGCGATGTACCCGGGAACTACAAGATCCATGAGACCGGCGGTGGAATGGAAGGTAAGGTGAGCATAATACTGTATGTGTGTGCATGCGTGTGTGTTTGTGCGTACATGTGTGTGCTTGTGTGGACTGCAAGTGCGGGTCAGAGTGTGGTGGATAGACGAAACCGGAAGTGTGTGAGGTGAGAATTTCGCTCGTACAGCAAAGCTTTCTCGTAAAGCGGGTTACAAATTTACAGAAAGCTTTGCTTGTATAGCGAAAATCTCGTTATATGGGTTACTCGTTAAGCGAGGTACCACTGTATATATTGTGTACACAATATTATACACTCCCTGACAGTCTTGGTCTGATAGGATCTCACTTTGGAATCCTACTCTGGTGAAAATGGTAACCAGGCTACAGCTTCTGGATATCGGGTGGCATAGTACACAATAGTGAGAATGTACTGCTTTCCAGATTTACAGTCCCTGATAAAAGTTCTGTCGCTTATCCATGTTATGTAATTAAAAGCTTATAACCTGACTTTAAATTCATCCATTGGTTTTATAAAATTACTCTTTTGAAAGCTGAAACCCTCCCAAATTTGGTTTAGGTTATGAAAATAAAGTTGCTGAAATATTGATCATTTAATGAACACAGAAAGGTCAGATTTTGGCAAGACAAAAGTTGTGTCGCCTACAAAAAGTAATGTGAAATTCAAACAAATAATTAACTTCTAATACAAAGATATGTTGCATAACATTGGTGAATGAAGTTGTGGTGCTATTAGAGTCATATTTAATATTTTGTGTGACTTCCATGTGCTTGAAGGACTGCATCCATGCGGTTCAACAATGATTCATACAATTTATTGATGAAGTCATCAGGAATAGCAAAGAATGCAGTCTTACATGCCAACCAGAGTTCATCTAGATTCTTTGGTTTTGTCTTCCAAGCTTCCTCTTTCATTCTACACCAAACAAGCTCAATGATGTTCATGTCTGGTGACTGGGCTGGCCAGTCCTTGAGCACCTTGATCTTCTTTGCCAAGAGGAACTTTGTTGTAGAGATGGACGTATGAGATAGAGCACCATCCTGCTGCAGAATTTGACCCCTTTTATGGATTGGGAATGTAAGAGGTAACTAATACTTCTTGATATTTTAGGCTATTGATATTGCCTTCCACCTTGCAAATGTTTTGCACACCCCATACTGAATGTAACCCCAGACCATGATCTTTCCACCACCAAACTTAACTGTTTTCTGGGTGTATTTTGAATCCATACGGGCTGCAGTATTTGCGGCGGCTGTGGTGTAATTCAACTGAAGATTCATCAGAGAAATCCACCTTTTGCCACTTTTCCAGCGTCCATCTGTTTAGCAGGCTGTAGCAGTTAGGAAGTGCCACACGTTTTTTTAATTGCCTTTTGTTTAGTGCTGGCCTCTGGGCACTGATTCGACTATGGAGGCCATTTCAAGACAGAATCCTGCAAACTGTTCTAGCTGACACATGGACTTGTGGTGACCAGGCCTGTTGGAGCTCTGCTGCAGTGGAAGAGGGGCTTGCTTTGGATTTTCTAACCAACAAACGTTCCTCTTGATCAGTTGTCTTGCGGGGTCTGCCGGACCTGGGCTTGTGAAAAACATCCCCAGTCTCTTCAATTTTTTTTTTAATTCTTTGTACTTGACGCTGAGACACATTAAAGGTGCCAGCCATCTCTGCAGTGGATCTGGTCTTCAGCCTCTTGATAATGCCTCTTTGGTCGCAGGGTGGATTTTTGGCATGTTGTCAGAAGTCAAGTTGCAGTTTAAGTGACGGTCTGAGATGCTGCATTTCTTTTTATACACACCCACTAATTAACCGATCATTTAGTGAGCACAGGTGAGGATGTAAACTAGGATTGGGTGCATTATATGACAAGGTGACAAAACTTTCGTCTTGCCAAAATCTGACCTTTCTGTGTTGATTAAATGATCAATATTTCAGCTTAGCAGCGACTTTATATTGATAACCTAAACCAAATTTGGGAGGGTTTAGGCTTTCAAAAGAGTAATTTATCAAACCAATGGAGAATTTAAAGTCATGTTATAAGCTTTTATTTATATAACACGGATAAGCCACAGAACGTCTGTCAGGGAGTGTATTAAATATATATATTATATATATATATATTATATATATATATTATATAAAGCTGAATGTGTGTGTGTGTGTGTGTATGTCCGGGATTGGCATCTGCACTGTCGCAGCTACAGCTGGGGACTGTTTCCTTGATGCGGTTCAGGTATTTGAATTCTTTATGTCGTGTAGTTCTGATGCTTGTGCATACTTATATATATGTTCATGTGAATACAGCAGGCTTTTTGCCAATACTGTTTCTTATATGATTGGTATTGCAGAGGGCTTGAACGCTATCTAAGGACTCTGCTTATATTGTTTTCTGAAAGCCTGGGTATGTATGGCTTGGTGTGGTGTACACCCTATGGGTGGTGAGATATCACTTGCACTGAGTATTACCTTCTATTAGCAGGCTGGTGGGGTGCACAATTTCTGGTGCACATTTGAGGATGATTATAACTGGTATATAATTAATATAATTTAATTTTTTTATTAAGGTTGCATACTCCACATGACTATTTTTTTGGATGCATGGATTTTGTCTGTTGCGGCAATTTAGCCTGAACTTGATTCAGACTCTACGTTTAGCAACAAGCTACCAGGTATTGGACTGTTGTACTTTTTTCCTCAAATATTTATATATTCTATAGAGCTTGTGCTTAATCAAATATCTACAAGTGAAAAATGCCCCTCCTTTTTGACTGTTAGGTGCATGAAGTGGTGTTTTATTGTTCTTTGGAGGACGTACCATATTATCTATTGGTCCTGGTACGATTCTATAATGGTCAGTGATTCACTATTTTTTATGCCATATTGTGGTGATTACAACAGTGGTCTTTGTGGTCTAAGATAAAGTAAACCCTGTGTTCTATTCTAGGTTTGCAGCTGTGTGTTTCAAGGATCCATGCTGTTATACCCCTGATGAGCCCCTATTTGCTAACTAAGGGGCGAAACGCGTAGGGTAAATCCTGGACAAAAAAACAGCTTAAGTCAATATTTGATATTTATTGTGTGTCGACTTGAGGACGTAGTCTGGCCCATCCCTACTAGTCCACGACAGATGATTAGTGACGGACGTAATTCCCTCCTCTGCACATCTTATGTGTATATATAATCTTGTGGGCTTTATCTTTGGTGTTGCACCTTACCCACTGCTATTCAGACACACTGTATGTCTTTTGAGAGTGAGTGGAGGGTCAGTATAGGACGTCAGTCGACGAGGAACGGGGGCGTTATGACCAATTAGAACGCCGACCTCCGTATGTAAGGAAGGGTGAGAGAGGGAAACATTTTCTCGCCTTTCTTTCCAATAATAATTTAATATAATTTTATTATTCTATGTATGTATGTACTCTGTTTGTGGCATATATGTCCAATAAAAACTATGATTTTAAGGTAAAAGGAATTTTCGGTTTTTGATGATCATACTCTACCTTGGTATCTATATTCGGTTTTTTGCTGTCGCAGCTACAGCCACAACATTTTGCACACTCACACTTCTGGACCCCGAGAGCATCATAGGCTATGTTTTGAGGGGAAATTTTAACCCCGCTCTTTACAGTAATTCGCCAAAAAACCTGCCTCCATTAAAGCGAATGGAGCTGGTAGCCACAGTGCAGCCAGAAGTTCAGAAGAATGCGCAGCCACGCCCTTATATGGAATGTTGGCGTGTCACAATGCAGCCAGGGAAAGAGACAGACACAGACAGGGTAAGAAACAGACACAAAAGAGACAGTCACAGACAAAGAGACAAGTAAAAGTGACAAAGACCTTGCATCACCTCTTGTAGGTGCTCAGGAGAAAATTAGACTAGCATTGGAGGTTAACTCCGGCACACTACCACTTCCCATATGCCCAAAATAAAGAGAGGAATACAGTTGTTGGATGTCAAAAATCCTTTTTCTCTTATTTTATTTAGTGCCAAAAGTGAAAAAGTGCTGTACAAATGTCCGCCAGGAATCGACGTTTCGGCTAGCAAGCCTTCATCAGGTCGGACAGGCTGAATATATTATTTACAAGTGAGAAAACAAAACAAAAGAACAAAGATAAATTAATGACATTGAATAGGCATGTTCATCTGGGTACAATAGGCAAAATTTAGGAACAACAGAGAGGATCATGAGTGATGACAGAAACATAGGAGCAAGGGTACATCATACAGATATTGTAACATTGAAACACTGTGTACTTTAAATATATGGGACCTCATAGTTGTGATGGTAATACTACAAGGTAGCAGGGTGGAGGTGAGACACAAGTATTTGTGGAGTGACCGCACAGAGTGCATGGTAAGGATGCTCACCTTGGTTTGTAATGAGATGGTAACGTAATATAAATGCAGAGTAGTTGCAAGAATGTAGAGCCCTCCGTTTGGAGATAGCTGAGGGAGAGAGGTAAAAGGGGTAAGGGAAATTGTGTTGGCAGAAGAAAAGGAGCACAAAGGAGAAGAGCAAAAAAATAGTGATCACTACAACATACCCTGCGCCAGAAGCCGTAAAAAGCCCCGAGAGATGTATGGTATATTGGATCCTAAGAGGTTGTTGGATTAGGACCAGGGAGATTTGGAACAGAGAGCATTAGGTGTATCTATAAGAATAAGATAAAACACGGAATGATCAATTAGGCTAGGGAGTGTATCTGCCTTGGTAGGTGTTCCTATTTAAGAGGTAAAATGATGGTTACCTTGTTGGTCAGCTATATCCCTTAAGTCTCTTGGTATATTAGGCCAAAATGGCGGCCATGTGTGTCCCGAGTGAATGGCAGTTCTTGCAGTGGGATGTTAATATCTATGGTTCCAATAAGACACCGGGTTAACAGAACTACCGTAGCCTATATAGAAATAGTGAGTATGGTGAAATGCAATATTACCTATTAGCTCTGATAGTATAGCCTAGAGAGGGATCGCTGCGGCTAAAGGTATATCTGGCAGTGACTCTTGTGGAGTAAAGCAAACGTCCCAGATTCAAATGTAAAAATCAGGATGGTATGCCTGATCGAGAATCTGTGGCACCAAAAGGATAACATGAGAACAGTATTACCAACAATGGGGAGTAAAGATTTAGAGACAGAAAGGGATTTACAGGGAATTACCTAGTGATTTGTTAGGTGGAGTACTTTGGTAGAGGTTACCTAAAAAGGGACGCTCCTGTAATGGGGAGTCAAAGTCCAGGGTTCATCCTGGTGATCAAGGTGTTGAGACTAACTGCCGCTTATAGTATTGTTGGTAATACTGTTCTCATGTTATCCTTTTGGTGCCACAGATTCTCGATCAGGCATACCATCCTGATTTTTACATTTGAATCTGGGACGTTTGCTTTACTCCACAAGAGTCACTGCCAGATATACCTTTAGCCGCAGCGATCCCTCTCTAGGCTATACTATCAGAGCTAATAGGTAATATTGCATTTCACCATACTCACTATTTCTATATAGGCTACGGTAGTTCTGTTAACCCGGTGTCTTATTGGAACCATAGATATTAACATCCCACTGCAAGAACTGCCATTCACTCGGGACACACATGGCCGCCATTTTGGCCTAATATACCAAGAGACTTAAGGGATATAGCCGACCAACAAGGTAACCATCATTTTACCTCTTAAATAGGAACACCTACCAAGGCAGATACACTCCCTAGCCTAATTGATCATTCCGTGTTTTATCTTATTCTTATAGATACACCTAATGCTCTCTGTTCCAAATCTCCCTGGTCCTAATCCAACAACCTCTTAGGATCCAATATACCATACATCTCTCGGGGCTTTTTACGGCTTCTGGCGCAGGGTATGTTGTAGTGATCACTATTTTTTTGCTCTTCTCCTTTGTGCTCCTTTTCTTCTGCCAACACAATTTCCCTTACCCCTTTTACCTCTCTCCCTCAGCTATCTCCAAACGGAGGGCTCTACATTCTTGCAACTACTCTGCATTTATATTACGTTACCATCTCATTACAAACCAAGGTGAGCATCCTTACCATGCACTCTGTGCGGTCACTCCATAAATACTTGTGTCTCACCTCCACCCTGCTACCTTGTAGTATTACCATCACAACTATGAGGTCCCATATATTTAAAGTACACAGTGTTTCAATGTTACAATATCTGTATGATGTACCCTTGCTCCTATGTTTCTGTCATCACTCATGATCCTCTCTGTTGTTCCTAAATTTTGCCTATTGTACCCAGATGAACATGCCTATTCAATGTCATTAATTTATCTTTGTTCTTTTGTTTTGTTTTCTCACTTGTAAATAATATATTCAGCCTGTCCGACCTGATGAAGGCTTGCTAGCCGAAACGTCGATTCCTGGCGGACATTTGTACAGCACTTTTTCACTTTTGGCACTAAATAAAATAAGAGAAAAAGGATTTTTGACATCCAACAACTGTATTCCTCTCTTTATTTTGGGCATATGGGAAGTGGTAGTGTGCCGGAGTTAACCTCCAATGCTAGTCTAATTTTCTCCTGAGCACCTACAAGAGGTGATGCAAGGTCTTTGTCACTTTTACTTAACTCATTTTTGACCTAGCTCCCTCACTTCCTAAGCAAGGCAATTTTTGGATCTGCCCATGTCGCAATCCAATTTCACTACTTTTTCGTACAATGAAGATGAATCCAACAACATAGTATCAAGGGTCACTAAGCCCTGCTCTTTTCTCAACATACCAGCAGAGGAAACCAAGAAACGAGACCTGGAGAAGGTGCTACAGAAACATGCTTCCCTAGATCTCCACCTGACCACTCTGGCTGAGTACCACCGGACAAAGCGTATTCCAAGGGGCCTGCGGGTCACATTAAGACCAACAATTTTTTCTGATAACAGTGAATACTGTGACAAGTTCGAAGCAATATTAAATAAATGTTCAATGGACATCATTACCCTTACCATTGACTTCCTGCAGAAAGAAGTTGATCAATTATCCACTAGTATCTCAGCAACTGAAACACAGCTGAAACAGATTCTACCAGCCACCGAGCTCGAGCAACTTAAAAAAGAGACTGACGATTACATCTCCAACTTCAGGAAAACTCTAGAGGCTAAGAAGCGCAATAAATTTCTCAGAGATCAGGAGGACTACTCCCAGGGGACCGTCTACCGATGGCGCTCAGGGGAGTCCTCCTCCTTTGTCTCACGACGTCCTTCTCGTTACACAGGCTATTCATCCTCAGGGAGTTCGGACTTCGATACCCGCCCCCAGCGTCCACAGCCCGGTTTTTTAGGCCAACGTCGGCCCCCCGTAAGAAGACGAGGAGGGGGTACAGGCGGCAACCGCAATTACCGGGAGGACCGAGTATGGACAAGGTCACAGGTAACACGAACTTAGTCTATAACATCTCTTCGTACAATTTATCACCTGCTGAACATTTGGTCCTACAGAAGGGGCTTTCGTTTAGCCCTACTCCTGCATATGACACCTTTGCTGTACAAAAGGAGCTGGAGCATTTCTTCCGATCTGTACGGCTAAAAGTGCATTTTGGCAATGTTAACACTGTTGACCATGTTAAAAATACTGATGTGGTTTCCACGGTCTCTCCCCCTTGCTTCTCACTGAAGTCCCTACAACTTAAATCACTTAGTTCATTCATGCCCCCCAGATCATATCATCCGGTCGAAACCTTTGTTTCATTAGTTTCCAATGATATTGATAACTTGAACAAGCAGATTCATTCCGGTACATTCCACGTTAAGAACAACTTGTCAGTTAATGAATCTAGGGCTCTTAACAACCTGAGGGACAACCAGACGGTTATTATCAAGCCGGCGGATAAGGGGGGAGCCATTGTGGTCCTTGACCGACAGTACTACATTGCGGAAATCCTTGGCCAATTGTCTGACACATCTACCTATGAACCAGTCTCCCACAATCCAACACCAGACATTTCCTCTCTCATCAAAACTACGGCTCAACTACACTTTGAACGAGGGGTCATTGATCAGAAATTGAGGGACTTTCTCAGCAACCCACATCCAATCACCCCTGTCTTCTATACATTGCCAAAAGTCCACAAACACCTTACTCGACCCCCAGGCAGGCCCATAGTGGCCTCAATGGACTCTGTCCTCTCTCCATTGGCCCGCACAGTCGAGAAGATCCTCTCACCCTTCATTCCCCTGACCCCGTCATATCTCAAGGACACGTCCCACTTTTTAGAGATATTAATGGATCTCCACCACATCCCAGATACATCTATATTGGTGACACTTGACGTTAACTCACTATATACAAGTATTGACCATGAGGAGGGTCTGGCATCGGTCAAATGGTTTTTTGAACAATTCACCACCTTACCAATGGAAAACAGGGAATTCTGTATCGATTTACTCAGGATTATCCTGGAAAGGAATTTTTTCCTATTTCAGGATCAATTTTATGTACAGCGTAGGGGGACCGCGATGGGCTCTAACGTCGCGCCCCCCTACGCTAACATCTTCATGACCGCATTCGAAGACAGGTATATACATTCTCACCCTCAGATCATACGCCACGCGTTGATCTGGCGAAGATACATAGATGATGTCTTCCTGATCTGGGATGGCGATCTAGACTCCCTACTCACATTTTACGGAGAGATCAACACCTTCCAACCAGGCTTAACCTTTTCCATTAACCATAGTACTGAGAAGATCAACTTCCTAGATTGTTGGGTCATCAAAAATAGGGATGGTTCCATTACGACCGACATCTATACCAAGCCCACGGATAAAAACAGTCTTCTCCATTATACCAGCAACCACCCAAAACATACTAAAAATTCCCTGCCAATTAGCCAGCATACGAGAGTGGATCGGATCGTAAGTGACAACGACATACGTAGGACAAGACATGTTGAGATGACCAACAAGTTTAGGCAGAGGGGCTACCCTGATAACATAGCGACTAATACGAGACCCGTATCCCACAGACCGCAAATACAATCGGACCGTATGCCCCTTATTAACACATTTCACCCCTTCTCTCCAATGGTCAAGAGAATCATTCTGAAGCATTGGCCACTTCT
>NC_134354.1:325983327-325985827 GCF_048569485.1 Anomaloglossus baeobatrachus
CTGTTGAACAGTTTTCCCAAGTTACTGCTGACACATATGCCTCTGTAGTTGGCAGGGTCATACCTGTCCCCACTCTTGTGGATCGGTGTAATGAGTCCTTGGTTCCAGGTACGAGGGAAGTAGCCAGCACTCAGCACAATGTTGAACAGTTTAACCATTGCAGCTTGAATTTCTGGTGGGCTGTACTTCAACATCTCTGGGGGGATTCCATCCAGACCACTAGATTTTTTACACTTTATGGAAGTGATTTTCTCTGCAACTTCCTGTAATGTAATTGGTGTGTCCAGTGGGTTTTGGAAGTTTTTGATTTTCTCTTCCATTGCCTTTAGTTTTGATGTTATGTTTTCCTGCTCTTGGCTTAGTCCTTCTTTTGGGATGTCTTTGTAGAGGTCTCTGAAGTACATATACATATATATATATACATATATATATATACATATATATATATACATATATATATATATATGTGACGCCCCTGGACTAGTCCAGGGTGTCACAGGGAACTGCACTATTCTCTATCCTTGGTGCAAGGCCCACCCTCCTTGGTTCCGGGGTCCGCAACAGTGATTCTGTACTAACAGCACAAATCCTAGTCACCCAAACACTACACTTGTCAGGCACACCAGGGGCGTGGTTCCAGCTGGGAAAGGAACCGCCCACCTATGAGTCAGACAGGCTGGTGGGAGGAGTCAGTTAGACAGTTGGTAGTAACTGAAAAGGAGAGAGGACCTGGGGATTAAGAGCTCCCTGAGGAGAGCCTGGCTGGGTCGCAGACAGTGGCCTGTACTTGACGGCTCAGAGATTAGCGGCGTCAGCACAGCGGAGGGATAGGACTTCCCACACAGAGCAGTCACAGAAAATCCCACGTGCCAGCTGCTAAGAGCAGGTCCCAATTAAAAAGAGGGACGGGACCCGAAGGTTTCAAGCCAACGGGGCCAGGGACACACACAGTATACAGTGTATGGAGGAAGGCTCCAGTCCACCACAGAATCACTGAAAGGGACCACCGCACGTGCAGTCACCGAGTGCAGCAGTACCAAGAGACTTTGTTTACCTCAGAGTCTGTGTCCACTGAATGCGTCATCACACCTGAGTGAGTACCCTGGCCCCCAGCGCCCTGCCGGCCCTATATCAATATAGGCTGTTCCTACCTATTCCCTACCCTGAGTCCCGGGGCCCCTACCTGCGGAGGGAATCACCACCAGGCTGCCCCAACACCATCAGCCCCGGCACTCCCATACAGCAGCGGCGGTATTCCTTATTACCGCACACCGCAGGTGGCGTCACAAATATTCTCCCCCGTAAAAAACCTTTTTGTTTTTCATCAAAGTGTCTGCCGAGCAGTCCGACTGCTGCTAGGGCGTCACACATTGATTTTTGGCGTCACGAACAGGATAGGACTGGACCCACTAACCTGGGTGACGTGCGCCTTCTCCAAAACTGTTGAGCCCAAAGTGAATAAAAAAAAAAAAAAAAATTCAGTTGCCGCCATCTTGCTGCTGAAAACCAAGGGGGCATAGAAAGATGCATAAACTGGACGACCAGTGGGAAAGAGAGCCATATGTGGTCCAGCCTTCCAATTTCAACAACCAGAAGACCTGTCTTGTCAGCAAGGACCAAGGAAGAACCACAGCTGTAATTTCCCGTGACCACTTGAAAAAGTGCCCTGAACCCCTGAACATCCAGAAGGAAGAACAGCCCCAACCTCAAGTGACTGAGAAAAAGAAGAGAGTGATCCACACCATCCTAGGTGACTTCCCGGAAGATTGGCCTATGTACAATGGAGCAGTGATTGTGCCTGTACTCACATTCCCGCAACCCGCGGAAGAACCAGAACCAAGGAGGCCTGAAATCATTGCACCTAGAGAAGTACCCATACCAGCACCACGAACACGTAGATTACCACCTACAACACCTAGCACCAGTAGTGGGGAACAGGTAGTAGCAAACACCACAGTACAAGGGTTAGAGGGAAGCCAGGAGCTGAGAAGGTCCACCCGTGTGAACTTTGGTCAGCCCCCACATAGGTTCAGAGATGAGGAATGGTAGCGGAACCCGGCTACTCTACCCTAATGTAAATAGTCTAAATATAGAGTAAATTTAAAAATGTTTAGTATTTTCCATGCTTTTAATTCTACTATTTTCCATGCTAAAGATAGTCATGTAAGACATGTTGATATAGAGTGTTGATAAGAAGAATGTTGATTTTATTTTAATTACCTGGATTCATGACCTGATTGACGACCAATGATAAGTTTTATTGAAAATGGACCTTTGGCTACAGGACTGGTGGTAACCAGCACGAACTGGTGCTATTGTAAATGGTTGTTATTTCCCATTCATAGCCACGGACTGCATCCCCACCTACAGGAGAAGACACAGGTGGAGGAGAGACCTGGGAGACATATGGCCCAGGTCTGGCCACCAACAGGAGCGGTGGCTTGCCTCCTTTTGGAACTTTGGGGGTGGGATGAAAGATTGGGAAAGCGAAACGTTGGGT